>NC_057806.1:166501743-166510714 GCF_018294505.1 Triticum aestivum
CCCGGCAAGGTTACTGTTCACGGAGGCAAGCTTTCCCCGACAAGGTTACTGTTCACGGCGGCAAGCTTTCCCCGGCAGGTTACTGTTCACGGCGGCAAGCTCTCCCCCGGCAAGGTTACTGTTCACGGCGGCAAGCTTTCCCCGGCAAGCTTTCCATGACTGTAAGCTCCACATACATCACACCTTTTGCTTCCGACAAAGAATGCAGTAGCCAAAGTTTTGCAAAGTTGACCGTTTTGACGAGACGAAAAACTTTCATGTTGAACGTTTTCCGATTCGAGGCCATCTTCTGGGCCAAAACACTCACGCATTACATCAGACACTTGCCAAGACATGTCTGGTCTTCCGCGTCATATTTCGCCTCTTGACAGGGCTGCATCCAGATAGCTCTAACTTTTGCATACGAACTCGGATTGAGATGATTTTTATATCAAAATCGACCGATTCGACGAGACGAAGACAATTCATGTAGAGCATTCCTTCATCTGAGATTGTCCTGGAGGCGTACTTGACCAAAAAGCACTCAAAACACCTAAACATGACAATCTGAGTGTAGTTTTGGTCTTTGATATGATGCCGAATGATTATGGTCCAAACATCAAAGTTGTTCCACTCGGCAATGTGAAATTTCTCATTTAGAATATTTTGTCATTTGAGGCCATCTCCATTGCATTCTGCATTGTGCCAAAATCAGGTGTCAACACAGGCCCCCCTATTTTTCGGCAAAGCTTGCATGCCGAAAAATAATTTGCACCATGTTTGTTCTAAGGACGATGTCAACACTCCATCGGCCATCTATTCTTCTCAGGGCGATAATTATGTATCAGCCATGTTTGTGCTAAGGGCGATAATCGTATATCGGCCATTGCCTACTTAGGCTTCCTGCCACACACTCGGGTGGTACTTCTTCAAATATTTGCCATTGAGAGCTCGAGGTAACAATGCCCCCTGTATTGATTCCACCAAATATGAATTTCCGGGAACAACTCTTGTAATCCTAAAAGGACCTTCCCAACTTGGAGACCACTTCCCGAATTTTCTACCTCTTGAACCAATCGGTAGAATCACTTTCCAGACGAGGTCACCAACTCGAAAATTCTTCAACTTGACTTTCTTATTGTAAGCCCTTGCCACCCTCAACTTATCTCTCTCTATGGCATTCAAAGCAGCCAAACGTTTATCAGCAACCTCATCAATGTTGTCCATCATCAATTTATAGAAGTCTATTGCCGATAAATCATTTTGTTTGGCTATTCTCAAAGCATTCAAATTTACTTCCACTGGTAAAACAGCCTCCTGACCATATACTAGCTCATATGGAGTCACTTTCGTAGCACCATGCCTTGAGATTCTATATGCCCATAATGCCTCAAACAACAAGTCATGCCATCTCCTTGGATTATCCTCAATCTTCTTCTTGATGAGCTTGATTAAAATTTTATTGCTAGACTCAGCTTGTCCATTAGCTTGGGCATAATATGGGGAGGAATTGAGCAACTTTATGTTATAAGATTCGGCAAACTCTCTGACTTGGTGTGACATAAAAGATGAACCTTGATCTGTAGTTAACATTTGAGGAATACCGAATCTATGAATAATGTGTTCGGTTATGAATTTAATTACCTCCGTATGCGTCATGTTCTTGAGAGGTACTGCTTCAGACCACTTAGTGAAATAATCAGTTGCCACCAATACGAACCGATGCCCCTTCGAAGAAGACGGATGGATTTGCCCAATAAAGTCTAAACCCCACCCTCTGAAAGGCCACGGCTTGATAATAGGATGCAACATAGCAGCGGGAGCTAATTGAATATCACCAAATTTTTGACAAGCTTCGCACCCTTTATAATATCTGAAGCAATCATTAATCATGGTCGGCCAATAAAACCCAGCACGTCGTAATAACCATTTCATCTTGGGAGCCGACTGGTGAGTACCACAAATGCCTTCATGTACCTCTCCCATAGCAACTCTTGCTTGGTCCTCATCCAAGCACTTTAAAAGAACATCATCAACTGTTCGGCGATAAAGATCATCATCCCTCATAGTATATTTAAAAGCCATACGCCGAACGGCCCTGTCCACCCTTTCACTCGGATTACGCAAGTAAGAAACAATGGGCTTCCTCCAGTCGGAATTGTCACCTGCACTAGATTTTTTGTTAATGACCGAATCAGTGGGTTCTGGTTCGGCCTCTTCTATACTGGTAAGACAAGACATCGGATTTTGAGAAATATGAAACATGCCATGATCAACATGGTATCCAGATGCTTGTTGTGCCAACTCATTTGCTTTCCAGTTGTCATGTCTAGATATATGTGCAATGCTAAAACAATCCAAAGTAGAGATTATATCTAGACATTTATCAAGATAAACATTAAGTGATTCATCCAAACACTGAAAGACTTTGGATATTTGCTGTACCACTAGTAACGAATCACCATAAGCCTCAATATGTGTAACACCTATAGCAAGTAACATCTCTAGGCCGAATAACAATGCTTCATATTCAGCTTGATTGTTTGTGCAAAAATATTCTAAGCGGCATGAGGCTTCAAAAACAGCACCATGAGGAGATATATAAACAAGACCAACACCTTGGCCATTGCTACAAACTGACCCATCAAAGTATAATATCCATGGTACTAATGAAATAGGGTTCATATCAACATCATGCTTGTCATTAATCCGATGTTCAACAATGAAATTAGCAACAATTTGGCCTTTCATGGACTTTAGAGATTCCTAAGCCAAATCATATTCAATTAAAGCGTAAGCCCACTTGCCAATTCTACCACTAAGAATTGGCCTATGCAACATGTATTTAATGACATCGGTTTGACAAGCTACTACACAAGCACTCGACACTAAATAATGTCTCAGTTTTGTGCAAGCATAATATAAGCATAGACATAATTTCTCAATAAATGTATACCTTGTCTCTGCGTCCAATAAGCGGCGGCTCAAATAAGTGATGGCATGCTCTTTTCCTTCGGTCTCTTGAGTTAGAACAGCACCAATAACTTCTTCCTCTGCTGCAATGTAAAGTCTGAAGGGTTCCCTATGCTTGGGTGCTCTCATCACCGGAGGAGTGCACAAATAATTCTTGATCATATCAAATGCTTCTTGCTGTTTTGCCCCCCAAGTGAAATTAGCATCATCCTTTAACCGAAGGATAGGAGTAAATGCATCAACTTTCCCTGACAGATTAGCTATGAACCTTCTCAAATAGTTGACCTTGCCAAGGAACTTTTGCATATCTCTCTTGCATGTTGGAGCCTCCACTTTCTGTATAGCCTCTATCTTTTTGGGATCAATCTCTATGCCATCTTCATGAATAATGAAACCCAAAAACTTGCCAGCTGATACGCCAAAAGCACACTTCAAAGGATTCATCTTCAGTCCATACTTTTTCATTCTTTCAAAAGCTAAACGCAAATCGGCCAAGTGAGATTCAAAAGCATCCGATTTGACAACAATATCATCAATATAAACTTCAAGTATGATACCGAGTAAATCATGGAAAATCAAATTCATAGCCCTTTGATATGTGGCTCCAGCATTTTTTAATCCGAATGTCATCACTGTCCACTCGAATAAACCAACGAAACCAGGGCATCGAAAAGCGGTCTTGTACATGTCCTCTTCGGCCATAAAAATTTGATTGTATCCGGCATTACCATCTAGAAAGCTAATAACCTTATGCCCAGAAGCATCATTAATAAGCATATCGGCTATTGGCATAGGATACTCATCTTTGGGTGTAGCCCTATTCACATCTCTGAAATCAATGCACACCCTCAACTTGCCGGATCCTTTCTTCTCCACTGGGACAATGTTAGAAATCCACTCGGCGTACCTGCAAGGTCGAATGAAATTAGCTTCAAGCAGTCGACCGATCTCTTCCTTGATCCGGTCATATGTTTTCGGATTAAATTTTCTGGCCGACTGTTTATAAGGTCTAAAACCGGCCTTTATAGGCAACCGATGCTCCACTAGCTCTCGGCTTAACCCTGGCATCTCATGATATTCCCATGTAAAGCAACAAACATATTCTTTCAATAGCTCGATTAACTTAGCTTTACAATCGGCTTTCAAATTTTTGTTTATAAATGTCGGTCGAGTGACTGAACCATCTCCAATATCTACCTCTTCTAATGGATCGGCCGACGTAAAACCTTGTCCAAGTTTATCCATGTCATCCAACTCCTCTATAGACTCATACATATCGTTCTCGCTGGACCGATATTTCACAAGACGTTTTTGTAACCACTCAGAGCTAGAATCCATTTAAACATATCATACCTTGGAGCCGATTGCATTCAGTCGGCTTTAAAGAGACGGGCACAAAACCATTCTTGGTTGCGCTGAGAAAATCAAACTCTGATAAGTCACATCCCGTCAAGCAAGTAGCATTGGGATGTTGCCAATCCACCGATGCATCGGCCAAAGCAACACAGGCCGAGTTATCCGCATGAATGACTTCCACTTCATCATCAACCCACTGAATCAAAAACTGGTGCATAGTGGATGGCACGCACTGGTTTGCATGAACCCAATCACGGCCTAGTATGACGTTGTAGTTACCTTGCACCTCAGCAACAAAGAATGCAGTAGCCAAAGTTTTGCTTCTGACTGTAAGCTCCACATACATCACACCTTTGGCTTCAGTTTTCTCTTTGCCTTCAAACCCGTTAAGCACCATATTGGTCTTGATCAATTCTTCATCAGGCAAACCCAATTTCTTGAAGACCGAATAGGGCATAAGATTTACCACAACACCACCATCAACAAGCATCCGAGTGAGCGGCGACCCATTAATATGACCTCTGAGATATAATGGTTTCAGATGCGTTACTGGTTCTTTTGGCTTCTCGAATATCGCGTTTTTAGGGCCAAAATCCAGCCGAGCCACCTCCCCTTCCTCATCTACAGCACGAAAGTCAGCAGGCAAGTAATACACAATATTGATATCCATACCTTCATGAACCGGTGTAGACTCATAGTCCAACATATCAGCCTCCTCCTCAAGTGCATCCACCGATTCAGAAATTTGTCCGAGTGAAGAGGAAGCAATAGGTAACATAGACGATGCAATGATTGCGTCGTCCTTTTTTGGTAGTGTAGGTGCTGCTGTGATAGGCGTAGAGGCCACTGTATCTCGTATTTGTTTGGGCCTCCACACTTGTTTTGTAGGTACCATAGGCCGAGTGTCATTGAACAACTTATCCCTTTGCTTCTCAGCCTCTTGTTTTGCCATCTCTTGGCTCCTTAACCTCTGTAGTTTCCTCTTCTGTGTCTTTGTTAGCCCTAGAGGACACCACTTTGGCTGAGTGTATTTAGGATCTCTCGTTTTTACTCGGCTGGTGCTTGCTTCATGGTCATTAGCCGAGTGCTTTGGCGCGATAGAAAGTATCGGCTCAGTCGGTTTGCTATGCACAATTGGCTGCTGTATGGCAAATGTTTTGGTGCCCAAGATAAGTGAGTC
Organism: Triticum aestivum; assembly: GCF_018294505.1. Classification (NCBI taxonomy): domain Eukaryota; kingdom Viridiplantae; phylum Streptophyta; class Magnoliopsida; order Poales; family Poaceae; genus Triticum; species Triticum aestivum. Next base: position 166,507,232 of record NC_057806.1, read on the forward strand.
GGCATCCGTTTTCTCCTTGCTTTTTCCCGACTAAACTGTTGCAACACTTGGTGACTTAACACGCCATTCTTTTCGACTTTCCAGATGCATGAAATTTCCACTCGGTCGCATATTTTGACCAGCCGACTGATAGTCACCGATGTTGAGTTGGCCATTATATGAGTAATCAAGTCGATCCCACACAGATTGCCTCTGCTCTTCTGAAAACTGCGCCCTTGGTCCACTCGGTTTTGTATACCGACTGAACATATCAGCTGATGGTGACCTTGGTCGTTTCATATGAGTCGGTCGATTGAAACTAGAACCGGCCGACTGGTTAGCATACTTGGACAGCAATATATGAAAAGTTGGCTTGATCCGCTTGCGCTGCACTTTAGCTTCATTCTTCTTCCACTTGCCAACTTCTGGACTCTTGGGCTTGACAAATTTAACACGAGTATTTTCTTGCACTTGCGGTTGCCCCCCGAGTGTAGGATTCTTGATGGTGATTTTGATCACTTCCTTGCCATCGGGTTGCTTATCAAGCACAACCTGTCTCCCCAAGACCTTGTTGTCCTCCTTGTCTTTCCTGGGCTCACCGACAATGACATTAGCTTTATTAGCAGATTCGGCTACCTCGGGCCGAATGAGTAGCTTCTTCCCCTCCAAATCCATGATATTCATTGGAAAAGGCTGTTTATCAACTTGCATTTCAGAAAAGTTCAATCGTCCGTCATTAATGGCCGATTGTATCTATCGTCGAAAAACATTGCAATTGTTAGTAGCATGAGAAAAAGAATTATGATACTTGCAATAAGCGCGCCGTTTCAGCTCTTCAAACGGCGACAAAGTATGAGTTATTCTAATAATTTTATCTTGCAGCAAAGCATCAAATATTTTATCACACTTGGCAACGTTAAAAGTAAACTTCATCTCTTCATCACGATTCTTATGAATCAGTTTCAGATCATTGCAAGTAAATGGTTTGGCCTTAGATGGCCAAACAAATTCAGTAGAAAAAACATCACCCTCATCGTCCGAGTGATCACTATCATATTCGATCATATTCATCTTTGGATGATCGGCTTTGTATCTATGCACTTCTTTGAGGTCTTTGCTTTGGCTTTCCTGAGCCAAAGCCCTTTGTAAGACTTGGTTGATATTTAAGAACTCATAGCCTTCTAGCTTTTCTCTGATGGGAGTTCTCAAACCACTCAGCACTAGGTCTGCCAAGTCTCTCTCGGTTATCACCAAACTAAAACACCGGTTTTTTGTTTCTCTAAACCTCTTGACGTAATCCGAGACTGATTCATCATGCTTCTGCTTAACCGATGTTAGATGTGACAACTTGAGTTCATTGTCGCTGCTATAAAAGTGATCATGAAACTTCTGCTCTAGCTGCGACCAAACCCGAATGGAACCATGGGTAAAGAAGAAAACCATGAAAATGCGGTACCAGTTAATGATAAAGGAAATAAACGCACTTTCAATTCGTTCAATGAGCCTGCCTCACCCAATTGTGCTAAATATTGACTAACATGCTCCCATGTGGTTTTTGTGCCTTCTCCATTAAATTTAACAAAATCTGGAATTTTATATCCTGGAGGGCACTGGATGGCATCAAAGTACTCGGGGTACGGCTTTTGGTAAATCCGATTCCGAGGTAACTCAACTCCAAAATTCTCTCGAAGCATCTTAGCCATCTCCTCTCTAAGATTAGCTAGACCATCATCCATAGTGGACGATGACGCTTGTGGCAATGGCATAGGAGGAGTAGGGTTACTAGCTGAAGGTAGGAATTATGGCATGTACGTCGACCCATATTTTGGTAATGGTCGAGTGGATGTAGCTGTAGGTAGGGTTTGGTTCGGCGTTGCCACCGAACCTGGCACGCTCATAATAGGATTAATGGGTGCAGCCACAATCTGATTTGTTTGGGTAGGATAATAAGTCATCGGCATGGGAGGCGCCGATGAGATGGGCAAAGACATATTAGGGTTTTGCACACTAGCAGCTACACCATCATTACCACTAGACGATTGAGATATATTCTTCTGAGCATTAGTATTTTCTATGAAAGTTTGATAGACTAGATTGTTACCATCAGCAATACGACTTTCAGTCTCAGCCCACTGCTCAGGAGAAAAGGCAGTACTTACAGAAGGTTTAACCTGTTCAGTTTGAAGAGGAGGGAACTTGATTTCTTCAATCAGAGTGATGTTGCCTTGGCGATCTTTCTTGAATTTTGCAAGGAACTCCTGCAGGTCCTTCTCCTCGCGCGCCTTCTTGTACTCCTCATAGACTTGGCGATGATCGGCCGATATCTCATCAAGACTGGGCTTAATGATGTTATCGGCGTCTACCTCAGATGGCTTGGGAAGATCGGACATGGTGGATGATGATGATTGATCTTCTCCCCCAGCGGAGTCACCAAAAAAGTGTGTTGACACACGAATACGTCACGTGTACCCTCGACGCCGGGGGTGATGCACCGCAGCTCACGTCGAAGGAGACCCGACCGACAGCGCGATACGCAAGACAGTCGACGGGCGCTTTTGCAGACCCGAAAACCCCACACCCCCGGGAGGGACCCCGTCAGGGAGTGTGGTGGCTATGGGCTGCCCTAGGTCGATTCGCTCGCCCCTAGAGCCTCGGGATTCGCAGCTCTCAAACACGAAGAACAGCGAAGAACGAGATAGAAAAACGGTGGAGAGATAAAACATAGATGAAAAAGTAGTATATTGATTTTTTCGATTGTGTGTTTTTTCAATCGGCCGTCACCCCCAACATATATAAGAGGCGGCCGGACTTCCCGTACAAGCAAAGGATTTATCTAGGCTTTCCTTACAAGAAAATTACATCAATTCACGTCCTAGAATCCTAGTTCTGGTCCCACTCGGATTCAGCCCGAATCTGGTCCAATCTTCTGTCTTGCTCCTTGCGTGGGCTGTGGAATCTGCATATGACTTCCGATGGAGACGGTTCAAATATCAATTATGTGTGCTTCGACGAAGCCAACAATCCGTATGTTGATCATTTTTCCAAATAAGGCCATCTTGAATACTCCACGGGGTCATCTCTAATTTCGAGTCGGACTCATTCATGTAGCTGACTGGACCGTCCGACTCTTGCAGCGTCTCTGCAGGTCGTATACTACGTCGGATGATGATGACTCCAAAAGCAATGTTGACCGTTTCGACGTTACGAACAACTCCTATGTTGAACACTTCTTCATCCGAAGCCATCTAGATAAGTATTTGAGCCCATCTTCAGCATCTGGTCGGATTGGCCTCGACAGTTTCTACTGTTCACGGCAGCAAGCTTTCCCGGCAAGGTTATTGTTCACGGCGGCAAGCTTTCCCCGGCAGGTTACTGTTCACGGCGGAAAGCTCTCCCCCGGCAAGGTTACTATTCACGGCGGCAAGCTTTCCCCGGTAGGTTACTGTTCACGGCGGCAAGCTCTCCCCCAGCAAGGTTACTGTTCACGGCGGCAAGCTTTCCCCG
>NC_057806.1:166510950-166519634 GCF_018294505.1 Triticum aestivum
TTCACGGCGGCAAGCTTTCCCTGACAAGGTTACTATTCACGGCGGCAAGCTTTCCCCGGCAGGTTACTATTAACGGCGGCAAGCTCTCCCCCGGCAAGGTTACTGTTCACGGCGGCAAGCTTTCCCCGGCAAGGTTTCCATGACTGTAAGCTCCACATACATCACACCTTTTGCTTCCGACAAAGAATGCAGTAGCCAAAGTTTTGCAAAGTTGACCATTTTGACGAGACGAAAAACTTTTGTGTTGAACGTTTTCCGATTCGAGGCCATCTTCTGGGCCAAAACACTCACGCATTACATGAGACACTTGCCAAGACATGTCTGGTCTTCCGCGTCATATTTTGCCTCTTGACAGGGCTGCATCCAGATAGCTCTAACTTTTGCATACGAACTCAGATTGAGATGATTTTTATATCAAAATCTACCGATTCGACGAGACGAAGACAATTCATGTGGAGCATTCCTTCATCCGAGATTGTCCTGGAGGCGTACTTGACCAAAAAGCACTCAAAACACCTAAACATGACAATCTGAGTGTAGTTTTGGTCTTTGATATGATGCCGAATGATTATGGTCCAAACATCAAAGTTGTTCCACTCGGCAATGTGAAATTTCTCATTTAGAATATTTTGTCATTTGAGGCCATCTCCATTGCATTCTGCATTGTGCCAAAATCAGGTGTCAACAGTAGGAAGTTTTAATTTATGGTTCTATGACATTTGCTAACAAATTTTAAACCAATTGACAACCGAAAGGATTCTAGTATGTTCAGAGTTAGATTACTACACATAAAGATGCCATGGCAAAATTTGTTGAAAATATTGCGTTTCTATCTTATATATCATGGCAATTTTATATTGTTTAGCATGGCAGAATTAAAGTGAAAATGTTCTAAAACCGTGACAAACTTATGAATATGAATCTGCCATGTCATGGGTTAGAAAACTAGTTGCATAGCATTTCTCATATAATTATTTTGATAATCTAGAAAAACATATGAATGTGAATCTGCCATGTCATGACAAGTATATTTTGCACTTTTTGCCATGTCAAAGACTAGTTGCCATGGTTTCTCTAAATTTTCCATAGCAATTTATACCTAGCTAAAAGAAAAGCATGTGGCAACTCTGAATTGTGTTTACCTAGATGTCTGGTTTCACCAATCCATAAGCATGACAATTTGTGGAGAAACTTATGAATGTGAATCTGCCATGTCATGATTTAGAAAACTATACCCTTTGTAAGCAAATGTAAGACGTTTTAGGTCACACGCACCGACCTAGAATGTCTTACATTTGTGTACAGAGGTAGTAGTTGCTTGACTTTTTTGTCTAATTATTTTTGAAAATCTTTAGAGAACACATGAATGTGAATCTGCCATGTCATGATAATTATATTTTGCAATTTTTGCCATGTCTAGATTTGCCATATTTTTTGAAAAGAACCAAAATTCCTAAATTTTAACTTGTTTTATATTACTGAACTAGCATGTACTTCTGTTTTGCAGACAATGGTATTTTTATTAACTAGACCATGATAGTTTCAATGTAGATAGCATGACATTTTTATTATTTTTTAAACTATGTTGTTTTTATTGTTTAAACGATGGCATATTTCTTATTTTAGACCATGGCATTTTTCTCATTTATACCATCGAAATTTTTGACCATAGGAGTGTGCATGGAATTAAATATATTTTTATTTACATGCACTCACATGAAAAAAAATTTATATATTCTTTGCCATCTTTGTATAATATACTCTCATGGCAAAACTTAGATTTTTCAAAAAAAATCCAATTACCATGTCAAACAAGTTGGTATGGTTTCTCTGAAATTTGTCATCTCTTTCCAAAAGAACAAAGTACCCCAAACTCGATATGTTTATATGGCTAAGCTAGCATGGCACTTTTATCTTGTTAGACCATAATATTTTTATTAATTAGACCATGGTAGCTTTAGTGTAGTTAGCATGACATTTTTGTTACATAGTCTATGCCATTTTTATTATTTAAATAGTGACAATTTTCCTTTTTAGAACGTGGCATTTTTTAAGAGCGCGGCATTTTTATTATTAAGAGCATGTCAGTTTTATTATTTCGAGCATGGAAATTTAAATAATGATACTATGGCATTTTTTATAGGTGGATCGTGCTAATTTCAATTTAGGTAGTGTGGCACTTTTATTCTTTTGAGCATGATAATTTTATTAATTATGACATTTCTATTAAGTATGACATGGCAACTTAATTTAGGTAGCATGTCAATTTTTATTCTTTACAGCATGACATTTTATTAATTATATCGTGGCCAAGCTTCTTTGTCTTATAACTATTTTCATTTTGACATATATGGCCATTCTAGACTTGTGTTAGTTTGTCATTTTTTGTACTGTCACGTAGCATTTTGTATTGATCCATGGCAAAAATAAAAGAAAAAGTGTCTGTTGCAAATGTTCCATATGGTTCATGGCAACTTTCAAGATTATGTGTTCTTGTACACATGGTAATGTTTCCCAAAATAATTACTCATGGAAAACTGTAAGGCCTCCTTTGGTTTGTAGGAATCTCATAGGATTTCTATAGGATAGGATTTGCATAGGAAATTTTCCTTTAAAGCCCTTTGGTTTGTAGGAATGGATTCCTATTCATATGTAGGATAGGAATCAATCCTTCACATTTTGGAGGAAAAAAGCATTAGCTAAGACTCAATTGAAAAATTCCTATCCTATGCATCAAATGACATCTCTTTCTCTATAGGAATTGAGATACATGTCATCTCACTTCCTATGATCTTCCTATTCCTATAACATTCCTATCCTATGAACCAAAGGAGGCCTAAATAATTATTCCTATGGCAATTTGTAGAAATGTTTTGAAATGTCCCCACGACAAATTGTAGATAATTTTTATCCAATACGACGACTGCAATTTTTTTTACTATTTGACAAATTATTATTTTTCCAACAAGTTGACATGTGATCATTTACATAATTTCCCAACAATTTTCCATGTCATGGCATTTCCATTTTTGTGATTTTTTATTTTTACATCCATGCATTTTTTCATTTTTTTCTCATGTCTAAATTATTCACCTTTTAGGCAACATTTGTGTTGTAATTGTACCGTGGAAAATTTGTGTGTTTTTCTACATTTAACATGCAAGTTTGTCTGCTATGATTTAGCATGGCGAACTTTCCTCCTATTTTTTAAAATGGCAAAGGTCTGGACTTTTCCAAAAATGGTTAACGGGCTGGGAGGCATAGTAAATGGGCTGCCTAGGGTCTGGTTCGCCCTGGAGGGGGTTCTCTACCGACCCTCCCCCCCGGTGGGGAACGACAGCCAGTTATTGGCATCCAACTATATTGAATTAACAAGTGGTCACCTGAATTGGCTGATCTGGGTATTTGTAATTTCCACGAGACGACGGGAGTATGTTCCTGGTATCTTTGGTGAGAAAGGAGAAAGCTCGTGCAGAAAGAGTAGGTTCAAGGCGCAAAGAGTGTTGCACGGTCTTTTTGAGTACTCGCATCAAACTTCAATACTGAATATGATCCAAAGGCATCAGTGGAGAGAGAAGGGTGATGCAACCCATCAAATGGCTACGTCAAATGAATGTTGATGCAACTTTTGGACATCACCAGTACTGTAACGTGCTATACAAATGGTTTTTAACCCTTTTCGCGACGACATTCTGAACCGTCGCCAAGTGAGTGATTGCAATAGGGGGTCCTTCCCACACGACCCCAAAAACGTCGGGGATAGGCGAGCGGCTACTGGCGATTGCCATAGAATAAACGTACGAGAAGTCACTCTAGTCCCACACGTTACGTCTCGACGTTACGTTTCTGATCCGAGAGACATCCCAAACGATTATGCTGCTATAGTCATGTGAAAAAGTGGACATCAACATTTAATCTACGGATGTGTTTGCGATAGGTACGTTATTGTACACATTTCAAGAATGTAAAATGTGTGCGGTGCCCCTACTAACGCCAAGGTGTTCATTTTCATAACCGTGTGTGATAGGTATTCCCATCACACACACGCACATAGGTTTCAAATGTTTGTCGTATTACCCTGAATCCCACATGCATATGAGACGAAACTGTGTGTGCGTCCGTCGGGCATCGCCAACGTTTCACGTAAAAAACCGTCTGTTCTCTACTTTTTATCGCACACGTTGTTTTATTTCTAACCGTGTGCACATTATTTTATTCGCTCCTGTATAATTTTATTTTTTCTTGTAATTTATTACTCGAATTGGAAATTTGAAAATATGAAACATGAAATTCAAATTCTCAGCACAATGGTTCAATAACCAATCCATAAACAAAATTTCCAGTACAATATGTTCAGTAATTATAGGATTAGACATCAATTAACTATGATGAACCACAATATTTAAAGGTGGTAAAGGTGAAGCGACAAGTGTAAATCATTTTGGCCGCCAATGGTATTGAAGAAGCGGAATGCCCATAATGTGCCTTCCTGCATGCCATAGGCACGGACAACTTTTGTCGAACCCCTTGTGTCAATCGGCCGCCCATTCTTCACCGCCTTCAGGAAGACCTCTAAAGCATTATCATGGTAGCATTAATTATATACTTTAACCTTAGTTGCCTTCACTCTGGTCATGTAGTTTGAAAGATAATCATCAGTAAATAGCTTCGGAAACCACTAAAAAGAGAAAAAAATTCAGATACTCGGGTCTAATAGAGTAACTTGTTGTGGGCAAGGAGAAAAGGCAACACATTATTTACCATCCTAAAGTTCACTGTTGTCTTGGACAAAGTGTAAATAAAGAGCTTAATTCCCATCACCCGTTTCTTTCGCTTAACAATCTCTCTTAGTTTCCTCACTTGATGTGTGTTCGTGAATATCTCATTGCCCCATACGCAAAAGGAATTGAAGCGTGGATCAGTACCGCTCATATATGTACCTACAAGCAGACAGTAAGTGTTAGAAGTTAAACTGAGATTCCACAAATAATGTAAAATACAACTACCTACGTTCCTAAGTACAAGTATTTTTAGAGATTTCAATATGAACTACATAGAGATGTATATAGAATTATAGACATAGTTTAGATTAGAATCTAGATTCACTCATTTTGCTCTATATCTACTCTATATTGGAATATCTAAAAATACTTATATTTAGGAACAGATGCTGTATAAGACATGGGATGCAGCTAACCTCGACGGCAAACAACAGCATCGTCCATTGTAGTCCTGTGTAAGTACATGGAAAGCCAATGTTAACTACAACAGGGTTAACATCCACCAAAAATAGCAAATGGTAATAAAACAACATCATATGTAGTGATACGTTCATTGCAAAAGGGTAGCACAGTAGCAAAGATACAGATTAAAAAATTGGTAGAATTGTTTACTACAACAGACAACCTAGTATAGCCATTGAAACTGGTACTGATAGAAATGAAATTGTCAGAGTTAAATATCGCAAGGCAGGTGCTACTAGAGCAGAGAATGGCCCTATTGTCCATAAAAAGGTAGGGAAAATAGATAAAATGGGCTAGGCGTGTTTACTACAACATGCTTACTACATCAACTATACAAAACATAGCCATTGATTGCAACTGGTATTGGTAAGATTGAACTGGTGAGTTCATACTTGGTAAGTCCTGAGAGGTAGTTGCTGAGGCACTTCATCTTGGCCAGAGCCCGTCCAAAGTCAGCGGCGGCGGAGCTGAGCTGTTCCTCCAGGTCAGAGCGTGGATCAGTGACGCTAACATGTGTACCTACAGGCAACCAATAAATGTTAGAAATTAAACTGCAATTGCACAAATGATGTGAAATACTGTAAGATATGGGATGCAGCTAACCTCGACGTCAAACAACAACATCACCCTTTATGACCCTGCGTAACTACATGGACATGCATGTTAAGTACAACAGGGTTAGCATCCACCAAAAATAGCAAATGGGTAGCATCTCTAATGATATCCTGAGTCATGTATTGTAAGTTTGTTCCTGGTATTGGTGAAATTGGGCTGGACAGTTAATACTTGAACATCACACAATGTGCAATACTGAAATAAACAAGGCACGAACATGCTTAATACATCAATCATATAAAACATAGCCATTGCAAGTGGTATTGGTAAGATTGAGCTGGTCAGATCATACCTCGTAAGTCCTGAGGGTAGTCACTGGGGCACTTCATCTGGGCTAGAGCCTGCACCAAGTCGGCAGCGGCGGAGGCGAGGTGCTCCTCCGGGTCAACACGCATACTGGCCATCGCGTCATCGACCGCCATCAGCTCCTCGACCTCCATGTGATATGTGGTTGGGCTTGCGCGGCGATGCTCTGGAGGTAGGAGTGGGATTTGGAGGCATGAGAATGTTTCGCAGGCGCCATTTAAGCAATCAGGCCGAGGCCGTGATAGAGATCGGTGGGTTACCTGACTGGATCGACGATGCTCAGGCTAAACGTAGATGTGGTTGAAGTTGTGGTTGTAGCGCGGCGGTTTGAGCTGCCGGTAGGAGGATACTAAGGAAATTTGATGGGTGGGGACATGGTGGGAGGAATAAATTCTGAAATCGCGTGCCTAATGAAAACTTCGTTGCGAAACTTGAAACTTGGGCGGGGGAAACACACAACACAGACGAAGCGCGTAAAATACTCGTGTGCAAGAAAAGAGAAAATTGGCAGATCCCATCTCCAAAAAAAATGTACACGTGTAGTTGATTTTTTCGGTCAATGGTACGCTTGCTTTATTAGGAAACGTCGCACAGGTAACTGAATTATGTATCATTAACGCAAAAAATGCACACGAATACGCCCCATAAATTGTCTGTTTTGTGATCTTATAATAATTCTTATATCTCTCAGCATCTCCAACCATACCTAATTTCAAAAATCTCTTTCATTATATCAGGATTTTTCAATGTACATGAACGAGGCAAGTGATACGTCTCCAACGTATCTATAATTTTTGATTGTTCCATGCTATTATATTATCCATCTTGGATGTTTTATATGCATTTATATGCTATTTTATATGATTTTTGGGACTAACCTATTAACCTAGAGCCTAGTGCCAGTTTCTATTTTTTCCTTGTTTTTGAGTTTTACAGAAAAGAAATACCAATCAGAGTCCAATTGACGTGCCAATTTTTGATGATTTTTTATGGACCAAAAGAAGCCCCCGAAGTAAAAGAGTTGGGACAGAAGAGTCCCGAGCCATCCACGAGGGTGGAGGGCGCGCCCTACCCCCTGGGCTCGCCCCCCTATCTCGTGGATGACTTGGAGACCCCCCTGACATGAGACCGACACCAAAAATTCCTATAAATACACAAACCCCTGAAAAGAAACCTAGATCGGGAGTCCCGCTGCCGCAAGCCTCTGTAGCCACCGAAAACCAATCTAGACCCGTTCTGGCACCCTGTCGGAGGGGGGAATCCCTCTCCGGTGTCCATCTTCATCATCCCGGTGCTCTCCATGACGAGGAGGGAGTAGTTCACCCTCGGGGCCGAGGGTATGTACCAGTAGCTATGTCTTTGATCTCTCTCTCTCTCTCTCTCTCTCTCGTGTTCTTGATTCGGCACGATCTTGATGTATTGCGAGCTTTATTATTATAGTTGGATCTGATGATGTTTCTCCCCCTCTACTCTCTTGTGATGAATTGAGTTTTCCCTTTGAAGCTATCTTATCGGATTGAGTCTTTAAGGATTTGAGAACACTTGGTGTATGTCTTGCATGTGCTTATCTGTGGTGACAATGGGATATCGCATGATCCACTTGATGTATGTTTTGGTGATCAACTTGCGAGTTCTGTGACCTCGTGAACTTATGCATAGGGGTCGGCACACATTTTCGTCTTGACTCTCCGGTAGAAACTTTGGGGCACTCTTTGAAGTTCTTTGTGTTGGTTGAATAGATGAATCTGAGATTGTGTGATGCGTATCGTATAATCGTACCCACGGATACTTGAGGTGACATTGGAGTATCTAGGTGACATTAGGGTTTTGGTTGATTTGTGTCTTAAGGTGTTATTATAGTACGGACTCTAGGATAGATTGAACGGAAAGAATAGCTTCGTGTTATTTTACTACGGACTCTTGAATAGATCGATTAGAAAGGATAACTTTGAGGTGGTTTCGTACCCTACAATAATCTCTTTGTTTGTTCTCTGCTATTAGTGACTTTGGAGTGACTCTTTGTTGCATGTTGAGGGATAGTTATATGATCCAATTATGTTATTATTGTTGAGAGAACTTGCACTAGTGAAAGTATGAACCCTAGGCCTTGTTTCCTAGCATTGCAATACCGTTTTGGCTCACTTTTATCATTAGTTACCTTGCTGTTTTTATATTTTTAGATTACAAAACCCTTTATATACCATCCATCACTACTGGAATTAGCTTATTTGCCGTCTGCTGGTTCTTTGCCGTCTGCTGGCTGATGAGAAAGAAGGTCTTTGCCGTCCGTTTTCTGTAAGCTAGCAGACGACAAAGAACTGGCTGATGGCAAAGAAGGTCTTTGCCATCAGCCAGTTCTTTGCCGTCAGCTGGCATACGGCAAAGAATCTTTGCCGTCAGCTGGCATACGGCAAAGAGGGAGGTGGCCCCCATCAGCCAGTTCTTTGCCGTCAGCTAGCAGACGACAACGAGAAAAAAAGTGGATGACAAACATGGGGCCGGACGGCAAAGAACTAACCT